>NC_056735.1:1394016967-1394054467 GCF_019279795.1 Protopterus annectens | reverse complement strand
AAGAAAAATCTTTTATTCCACAGTAACAACAGGTTTAGCGCTTTCAACTGGCAAGACCCAGTGTTCTTCAGAACAAGAAGTTTACGTTCGCTACTTCTACTACTATTGTCTGATCTGATTAATATACAGTGATTAACTAGAAATATATGGACTGAAAATCTTCCACACAGAGAAGTTTCTTACACTGTTTTGTATCTTCAGAAGTAGCATTCCTGATATTGTTTGTTGAGACCTGGCTAAGTAACTGAGGTAGTGATTGCACCTACATAGACAGTATGATATGGGGATTCATTGGAATTATTGGTGTCTGTCCATACAAGGCATGTGTATAAGGCATGGTATTCCCTTTATGGGGTACATTTGCAGACTCTACAGTTGTTGCAGGTGTCGTGTCCAGTGGGGAATATGGCAAAAGGGCCACTGTACACATTGATTGAGCTACTGAGGGGTTGGAACAGGGTTCCATGTCCTTTTACTTACTGCATAACACACACTCCGTCAGGAGATGTAACATCAAAGTACTTTCTGATGTCAGTGGCACTGTTGCAGTTGATAGGCATGTAGTCCACAGCAGTCACACCATGGGTGGTATCTGTAAGGCAATTTGCAGGAGAACTACTAATATAGTGGTTGCTACCTAGCCAAGCACATTTGTGTATGATCCATGGGTGGAGAGTGGTCTCTGAGTTTTATAAGGGTTGCTTATATTGTTCACTAATCCATACTGTCACATAGTCATTGCACATGGCACTATGCATTTATGGCTGTGGATTGTTTACACCAAACTCTATGGTGTTTGACAACTGTTGGCCTTGTAGTGTGGACATTGGGACATATAGGTTCTCAATATAATAATGTAGCAAAACCCACCAAGCAATGGATCCTGTTATTACACAATCACACCAACACAAGACACTGATGACAGACACACACACTTGACAATACTGAATTTCGAACCCCTACCTAGCTATGTATTGCTACTACAGTGTTACGCATTTATTGCTGTTGCCATATAGCTTATATGGTGGACAGCTGTCCAAAGGTATCTTTGAAGGTGAGTGATATCAGCAGCAGTGCTAAAGGAGGGGTAAGGGAAGTGTAGTAAGTGTGAATTAAACCAAAATCAAGTGTCAACAAAGACACACACACTCTCTCTCACACAAACACACACATTTTCATAGTTGCCAGGACCAGAACTAGAACTCCTACTTAGCTAGTTTACTGCACGACAGTATTACTCAGTTATCACAAGTGCCACACAGCTTATATGTTGGAGAGTTGTCCAAAGGTATCTTTGAAGGTGAGTGACATGAGCAGCAGTGCTAAAGGAGGGGTAAGGGAAGTGTATTAAGTGTGAATGACACCAAAATCAGGTGTCACCATAGACATGCACACACTCTCACACAAACACACATATTTTCATAGTTGCCAGGACTAGAATTAGAACTCCTACCTAACAAGTTTGCTACACTCTAGTATTATGCTGTTATTGCATGCGCCACAGAGCTTATGGGTTGAGACTTGGCCAAAGGGTTATTTCAAGGTGACTGACATCAGCATGACTGCAAAGTAGTGCAATGGGAGGTGTAGTGAGTGTGAATGGCCTCAAAATCATTCACAGCCAAATACACATACACAGTTTAATAGTTGCCATGTCTGGGATTAGAACTCCTTCCTAATTCGTTTGTTATACTTCAGTATTACTCAGTTATCGAGAGCACCACAGAGCTTATAGGGCTGAGAGTTGCCCAAAGGATTATTTCAAGGTGACTGACACCAGCAGGAGTGCTAACATGGGCAATGGGAAGTGCAGTGTGTGTGTGAATGGGCCATAAATCATTCCTCTGAAAACACACACACACACACACACACACACACACACACACACACACACACACACACACACACACACACACACACACACACACACACACTCACACACAAAGTACAGTTGTGTACACTTACCATAAATGTAGATGTTCGAGTGTATTCACTGTTGCAGTCATCACATTTGGGTTATCTGCCTGCAGATAGCCCTCAGCCAGCCTGAAAACCAG
The DNA here is from genome assembly GCF_019279795.1 of Protopterus annectens. Lineage (NCBI taxonomy): Eukaryota > Metazoa > Chordata > Ceratodontiformes > Protopteridae > Protopterus > Protopterus annectens. Next base: position 1,394,052,410 of record NC_056735.1, on the reverse strand, counting down.
TGTCTTCGGATTTCTGTGTCGGATGCTGTCACTTCTTCCATGAAGTCAGGTCATCAGGGGTATAAAACATGCAGCCGACGCCATTACAGCAATTTTTCTTGCCTCAGATACTTGGTGAAAGTATGTACAGAGCTCCAGGTTGCAGCTTCCAGGATGTCCCTGGTAGGGACTCCTCTGAGAAATGCAGCAGAGGTAGATGCAGCCCTGGTGGAATGTGTTTTGAGCCCCTGTGGGGTAGGTTTTCCATGGTGTCTGTAGCAGAAATGTATGCAATGTCCTATCCATTTGGAAATGGTTTGCTTTGAAATGGCCTTCCCCTCTGCCCCTGCAGCAAAGCTAACTAGCAGCTGGTCAGATTTTCTGAGAGGCTTAGTCCTGTCCAAATAGAATCTAAGCTGTCTGTGTATGTCCAGAGAATGCAGTATCCTTTCCCCTTTATTCTGAGGATTAGGAAAAAAAGTAGACAAATGAATGGACTGGTTAAGAGCCACACTAGACACCACCTTGGGCATAAAGGATGGATTAGTCCTGAAGGAAACCCTGTCTGCATGGAAGATAATGAAGGGTTCCACTGCCATGAGGGCCTGCAGTTCAGACATTCTTCTTGCTGAAGTGATGGCTAGAAGTAAAGCTGTTTTCCAAGAAAGGAATTTCAACTCTGCTGTAACAGCTGGTTCAAAGGGGGGAAAAGTGAGTTTTTCCAATACAAAGTTAAGGTCCCAGGCTGGAGTGGGAGCTCTCCTGGGGGGTCTTAAATTTTTGACCCCTCTAAGGAATTGTTTTAGCAGGGGATGAGAGAAGAGGGGTGGCTCAGTATTATAATGTGCTGATATGGCAGAGGCATGAATCTTAATTGAAGAGAAGGATAGGCCCTTGTGGAACATTTTTGTTAAATAATCTAGAATATGAGGTAAGCTGGGCACCGTTGTGCCCATTCCCTGAGCCTGGCTCCAGGAACAGTAACTTTACCATTTTTCTGAATAGGATTGTCTAGTACTAGGCCTCCATGCCTCAAGAATGACATCCAGCACCTGCTTACTGAGGATTGCTAGAAGTGAGCTCAGGGAATTAGCCAGGCTGCAAGGTTGAGGGTTTGAAGCTGAGGGTGCAGAATCTGTCCCGCCTGCTGGGACAGCAGGGAAGGGGTCTGAGGCAAGTGCCAAGGTTGTAGCACTGTCAGACTGTGCAAAAGGGGATACCAGTGCTGGCATGGCCAGTCTGGTGCAATCAGTATTGTCCTTGGCTTGTCCTGTTTGATCTTTAGTATAACCTTCGAGAGGAGAGGCAGAGGGGGAATGGCATAAACTGAGAGGCTTTCCCAGGAAAAGGACAGGGCACCCACTTTCCAAGCTTGACTGTGGGGAGTTCTGGTGCAGAATTTGTTCATTTGGTAGTTCTGAGGGGAAGCAAACAGGTCTACCTCTGGTGTCTCCCATTTGCTCCTCAAAAGCTTGAATATTTTGGGTTCCAGTTTCCATTCGTGTGGGTCCATGAGATTTCTGTTTAAGTCATCTTCCAGTAAATTTAGTTTGCCTGGCAAGAATTGAGCTTGTAGGTTCACTTGGTATCTCAAGGCTGTGTTCCACAGAGCCATGGCTAGTCTGTAAAGTGGGGAGGAATGAGTTCCCCCCTGCTTGTTTATGTACCACATAACTGTGGTGTTGTCTGTCTTTACCAATAGTTGTCCTGGAAGAATAAGGTCTTTGAATGCAGTCAGAGCATTCTGTACAGCTAACATTTCTTTTTGATTGCTATGCAGGTGCATCTGTTTTGGGTTCCATTTGCCCTGAATGCACTGCCCTGCCATTTGAGCCCCCTCCCCCCATGCATAGTCTGATGCATCTGTTGTTAGGGTTTGGGTGGCAGGGGGTAGAGTGAAAGGGAGTCCCTTGTTGTGGTAGCAGGCCTCTGCCCACCAAAGGAACTCTGCCTTTAGACAAGGAATGATAGGAATCATTGTTTCCAGGCCCTGAGAATGTTGACATCATAGACTTTTTAGATACCATTGAAGTGTCCTCATATGCAGTCTTGCATATGGAATTAACAGAATGCAAGAGGCCATGAATCCCAGGGCTTGCAGGATTTTCCATGCAGATAGCTGGGTTTTTGTGGCCAGTAGTTTGAGGTAGGTTGTCAAATTAACTCATTTCTCTGGAGTGAGGAATGCCATCTGGGAAGTTGTGTTCAAGCTTTCTCTCAGGAATACAATCTGTTGGCAGGATAATATGTGTGATTTCTTCTCATTGATGGTGTACCCCAGAGAAGTTAGAAGTCTCTTTACAAGTGCCAGGTGTTGTAATAGCAAGTCCTGACTCTCTGCCTGAATCAGGCAATCATCCAAGTATGGGTAAATCTGAATATTTCTCTGCCTGCAAAATGCAGTGGCTGGAGCTAGGCACTTTGTGAATACACTGGGTGCAGTAGATAAGCCAAAGGAAAGTGCAGAGAACTGATAGTGCATGGAGCCTGCCGTGAAGCGTAGGTATTTTCTGCAGGACTCCCTTATTGGGATGTGTAGGTAAGCTTCTTTTAAATCTAGAGTTGCCAACCAGGCATCCTTGGCTAGCATAGGAAGAAGCTGTTGAAGAGTTAACATTTTGAATATTGGAACCACCAGAAAGGTGTTGAGAATAGAAAGGTCCAGGATAGGACACCAGGAGTTCTCTTTTCTGGGAACTAGGAACAGTCTTGAATAAAAACCTTGTCCCCTTTGTTCTGCTGGGACAGGTTGAATAGCCCTGATACCGAGGAGAGAGAGTACTTGTTTTTGGGCCTCCGCCCACTGGTTTGGGGGAAGGTCTGGCCATCCACTTGGGATTGGGAGTGAGTGGAAGTGGAATCTGTATCCTAGGGAAACTATGTTTAAAACCCATTTGTCCTGGGTAATGAGTTCCCAGTTTTTTGTCTGCAGGGCGAGCTTTCCTCCTAAGGGAGCAAGTAACTGAGCAAGGCTTGGAAGAGTTAAGGATAAGTCATTATGCCATTTTTCCATAGGGGGTAGCTTAATACTTCCTGCTTTGGAAGTGGGTCCCCCCACTACTTAGATCTGTGCATAGCCTGAGACTGAAGTCTTGGTGGTCTGCTGCTCCTGGGTTTGGACTGAAAAGGCCTGGAAGGGACTGAAAATGACCAGTTGTTTGAAGGCCATTGTCTACTGAATCTAGGTGGCTGTACTTGTAAGAAATCTTTAACAGTTTGCATAGATTTAGCATTTTCCTCCATCCTTTTGAGGACTTCTTCGGCTTTGTTGCAAAAAAGGCGCTCTTGGTTTAAGGGTGTATCCAGTAATTTAGCTTTAACATGATCTGGCAAGTTTTGTTCCTTAAGCCAAGCATGCCTTCTAAGTACAGACCCAGTAACAGCAGGCCTGCAAGATGCTTCTAAAGCATCAAAACCACATTGCAAAGTATGTTTACCTACTTGGTCAGAAGAATGCATTAGCTCTTGTAAATCTTTGTGTTCAGGACAGTCAGGAATCAACATAGTTTTCTGTTTAATTAATCCTATAATATGCTGCTGATACTTTAACATATGATATTGACAATGTAAAGTCCTAATGGCCAAAGGAATATAAAAAGGTATATACCTTCTTACCCTATCTGTCTAAAGCTCTAGAATCCCTATCAGAAGGGGTAGGATTTTTGTCAGTTGTAGCCTTAATGCCTTTTGGTCCTTGGGAAATGGTCTCTGGATCTGCAGTAGGATTCTCGAACAGGAATTTGTGAGAGCCAGGTACTCTGTAGTACCTGTCAGGTTTCCTGGGAGCAGGAGGCAAAGTGTCTGGGGTAAGGCTGGATTCCAAGAAAACGTCATCTACAATCTCCAGAATAGGAGGGATAGCTAGAGGCCTGTTGAGGCAGGTTTAAAAATTCCCTAAGTCTCTTTTTGGACTGTGAAAAGTCCTGGCTTTTCCAACAGAAATGCTCCCTAAGGGTATGCAAGGTTTCACCAAAAGAAAAATCTTCTGGAGGGGAAGCAGAGGGAATGGAATCCTCTGCATCAGAATCCTCATAAGTAGATAAGGGTAAATCCTGGTAGTCGGAAGGAGTAGAGGTATCAGATTCCTCATCTGAAGAATCAGAAAGAAAATTAGTTCTAGGTCTCTTCGAGGGGGGGAAGGCTGGCTTCCCCTAATAATAATTCAGCCATTCTAATCATTTGTTTTTGAGGCAGATGGGCCTGAGAATGTGCTTTGGTTGTCAGTTTTCTAGGCTTAGTGTGAGCTTTAGGCCTGAGGAATTCGGAATTCTTAGCTTGAAATGAAGTCGTCGGTTTAATATGAAAGTCGGTAGGCCTGAATACACCCTCAGAAGCCGGTGCCTGCACAGTGGCTCCAGACCCATCCAAGGTAGAGATATCCCCAGGTTCCATAGTCGAAGAAGCATCTCGCAGCATACCGGACTCCGAATGGGTCTCAGTAGAGGTCTGCGAATCAGTAGTAGCGGGTATCAGGGGCTGCGAAAGTGCCTCACTGAGTACCGACAGACTGGCGACTAGCTTAACGGTAGCATCGTTGGCAATTCTGGACCTAAGCGGTCTGTCTCTGTCTTTATCCTTACATTTTTTTGGAAGATCGGTAGTCGGATGGCTTAAGGAAGCCATTTCAGAGTACAGAGATCAAGAACTAAAGTATTTAGCTACAAAAATAGCCCGACAATAAATAGTTCAGGCATTGAACAAGTCACAAAACCGACAGCGAGGGACGTCGTGGTCTGAACCTAAACAGGTGACGCAGTAAGAAAGAAAATCTCTGAGGTATTTGCTTTCCACAGGCAAGACAATTGTTAATTTTTTCTGACATCAGTTAGAACAAGAAAAAAGGATCCCCAATGGGGTACTTATCTTTTTGAAGACTTCAGGTCTGAAACTCGAAAACGAAAATTTCAGGAGTCGGCCGACTGGCACTTGCGAACTGCTTCTGTTTTGGGCACTGCATGGCAAAAAAGACTGATGTAATGGTGTCGGCTGCATGTTTTATACCCCCGATGACCTGACGTCATGGAAGAAGCGACAGCATCTGACGCAGAAATATGAAGACTCTGGTATTCGGGCCGGCTGAGGGCTACCAGCAGGCAGATAAACCAAATGTGATGACTGCAACAGTGAAACACGAAGAACATATTTACATTTGACAGGTCTGAGTTTACAAATGCTACATGAATACTTATTTGTACTGTAGTGTTACACAGTTATCACAAGCAGCACAGACACTATAGGGCTGAGGGCTAGCAAAAGGAATGTCTACAATGATTGACATCAGCACATCATGTGATATAGGCCAATGGGATGCGTAGTGGATGGGACAGGCCTCCTAATGGAATTCTGTCTGTCACTGTCTGTCTCTCTTCCCCACATCTCTGTGTGTGTGTATGTTTGACATATTATAGTCTGTTGGCCTTAGATATGTGTGAATATTCCTATCCAATGTGTGTGTGAAGCATAAATGGTGTACAATTTGGTGTGTGTGCACAAACATCTGCAAATGACAAGATATGTATAGTCCACTGTGTTTTCAGACATGGTCCTCATTTGTCTAAGTATAGGAGCATGCCCAGTATAACCTTCTGTATTGAGTGTGTTCATAGGTTGGTACTAGTCTATCGGCCCTAAGGCCTATACAAGCCTAACCATAACAATTCCCTGGCTATTTCTTCCCACAATATTTACTTCCCTGGACCCCTATCTAGCAGGGTGACTGATGTGATCCCCAGGGTGAATTTCCTATCTCCCATCCAATCATCAAAGTTCCTTTTGAAGAGGGCCAAAGAGGCACTCTGCTTGACATGTATGGGCAGTCTATTCCAGAGTCTGGGGAGTTTCTGGGTCTGGAACCTATCCCTCCAGCATGTTTTGTTCATTATGATGACAAGGTTTAGATCCCTGGAGCGTGTGGCTCTGAGGGATTGGGATTACTTTAAGTGTTGCATGTCCAATAGCTCTGGGTTTGACATGGCCTTGTATGTTAAGCAGAGATCACCTCTGAGTAGACGATATGCGACAGAGTATAGCTGGAGTTTTTTTAGATGGACAGCATAGGGCATCTGCTTTAGGCCTGTGATTTTTTTAGTGAGGTATTTCTGCAGCCTTTCCAGTTGTTTCAGATGTCTTGAGAGGTACATACCAAATGGGGCATTGTATTCTATAATGGGTCTAATGAAGGATGAGTACAGTGGGACAATGTCCTTCTTTTTTCTGAATGAAAAGCCCTTAGTGATGAGGTGTGCCACACAGAAGGATTTCCTGACTGTTGTGGCGACGTGGCTATCAAAGGTGAGACCACTGTCCACCTGTGTCCCTAAGTCTCATAACAATTTTGGTGTTTGGTGTACTGCCACCTATGTGGTAATTCACGGGTACATGTTTTTTCCCAAAGGAGATAACTATACATTTCTTGGGATTGAGGATGAGCCCATGGCTCTGGCACCAAGTATCTGTTTCTGTAAGGCCCTTTTGTAGAATATCCACATAATTTGGGGATTCAATAATGGCTCCCAGTTTGCAGTCATCTGCAAACTTTGTTAGCCAGAGTCCCTTAGTGTTGGCCTGTACTTCAGAGGAGTAGATGCCAAACAAGAGCAGTCCCAGGACTGAACCCTGAGGTACTCCAATTGTCACTTGTCTGGAGCTGGATTTGGAGTCAGCTACTTTTACAGTGTGGGTTCTGTCAGTAAGCCAGTTAGCAACCCATTGAGTGACGTAGGGATTTATGAACAGCTTAGTAAGTTTATCTATGATTCCAGAGTGGGGGATGGTGTCGAAGGCCTTGGCAAGGTTCAGATAAACTATGTGGACCACCTTACCCTCATCTATAGCTCTGGAGACTGATTCAAAGAAGTCAATCAGGTTCAGGAGACAAGATTGGCCCTTCACAAACCTAAACTGGGTGGGGTTCAGTGTTTGAAGGTTGCCAATGTCTTTGTTTATAAGTTCCATGATAATACGTTCCATGGCCTTGCAGATCAGGCTCATCAGACTGATGGGGCAGTAGTTCCCAGGATCCAAGGTGGATCCCCCCTTGTGGGGTGGGATAACTGTAGCTGTGCACCAATCAGTGGGCACAAAGCCTGAGGTAAGGCTATGATTCAACATGACACTTAGGTGAGGTGCCATTTCATTTTGTAGTTCATGAAGTACACAGCCTGGGATGTCATCTGGTCCCATGGATGCTGTATTCTTAGCTTTGGAGAGTGCGGTTTTTACCTGTGTAGCCATTATTACCGGAATTTGGCAATCTTTCGGTATTGAGATGGGCCTTTTAGGGCGTGAAAAGGGGGGGGGAATTGTCACTGAATTGATCTGCCAAGATATTGGCAATATCCTTGGGATCAGTATATTTAATGCCATTATGTTGTAGGTCAGAGCAGATCTGAGCATTGCCATTTAGATTCTTGACATAGCTATAGAATGCCTTGTGATTGTCCTTGGAATCTTTGGCAATTTTATTTTCGTAACTAGCTTTGGAGGATTTTATGAGGGATCTCAGCTTCTTACTGAGGCTGGTAAGGGAGTTTTTTTGCATCCTGGGATCTTCCTCTTTTCTGCAACAGTTTCTTCCTTTTGTTGTAAAGTTTGTTTATGGCAGGGGACCACCAGATTGGCTTCCTTTTTTGGAGGAGAGCATCTTGGTTCTATTTGGGATGGCACGATTCATGCAAGAGTGGATGTGCTCGTACAGTGCCTTAGTGTAGGACTCAGCAGTCAAACTTTCAGTTCCCGTCTGCATGGGTGTTGTGAAGTTTGTCACTTCTGACTTGAGTACCATGAAATTGGCTTTGGAGAAGTTTTTTACAGAGGTTTCCTTACTGGGGGTGGGGGAGGGATGTGGATGTCAAGGGTGATTAGCTTATGGTCAGACCTGACCAACGAGGGGGTGACCATAGGTGTGGAGCATCGATTTCCCATGTTGGTAATGACCAGGTCTAGGATATTGGAGCCCCTGGTGGGACTATGGATTAGTTGATCCAGGGCATTGGAATTTATGAATTCCAAGAACCGTTGGGCAAAGGTGTTGGTACACAAGTAGTTTTACCAGTTAATGGCAGGGTAGTTGAAATCACCCAGTATTAGGGTGTTTGGTTGTATCTTAATATTTTCCATTATGTTTAGAAAGGTGTAGTGAGAATCTTGGGTCATGGTGGGGGATCTGTAGCAAGCTGCAATTTGGATTGCAGTCTTACCTAGTGTTAGTTACACCTGGAGAATTTCAGACGCATTGTGTTGGGCAACTAGCCTGGTGGTGTGAATATCCTTGGTGAATATGGACACTCCTCCACCTTTAGTGTCTCAGTTCTGGTTTGGTGGCCGAAAAGTGTGGTAAGAGTTGTAGCCTGGTATTGCAGGGGTGCTCTCTGAAGCCTTGAACCAGGTCTCATTTACTGCACAGACATCGATGTTCTCCATTTTTAGGAGTGCCCCGAGAGAGTGCATTTTGAGGTTTAGACTTCTAGCATTAAGTAGCATTACCTTCAGAGTTTGCATGCTTGTACCTGTTACAGTAGTGGTTTTGTCCTTTGAACTTTGCCTAAAAAAGGCACTGTAGGGGTGGCAAGAGCCTTAGCCAGTAATCTGCGATCATGTCTTCCCAGGCAGACAGATACTGAATCCCCTTTGAATGACACCAGAAGCTTAGCCAATTGTTGAAGTCAATCATTTTGTCCTTATACTGTGGTATCATGTTCCCCACATGAATCCATTCCAGGTAGGGTTGTACTCCAGTCCAGGGTTTGGTGTTCTACACCTACAGCTAGCAACCTGTTTCTGCAGGATATTTGTAGATAGATTGACAATATGGAGTCAATATGGGCATAGGTGCCGGAAGTTGCTGAAGACTGGAAGGGCAGAGGGTGAGAGGGGAACTTAGTGATCTAAAAAGGGCAAATTTTTATAACTATTTACTACCACAACATAGGTTCACTTGGAGGACATTTTAAGCTTAGCCAATTTCCTTTTGGTGCTTGAATTAACATTTTCTGATTGGTCTTACCTATCCCATGGCTGATAATTGTATATTAGCCCTAGTGAGAATAACTGTGATCATACCATAGATAAATCTGAGGGGACCCATGTAAGGGATGCAGCATTTAGGAACTGCCTCTATCCATTAGTGGCATGAGGGGCAAGCCTGGAGTACATTTTCTAGGGTCTATATTAAAAGACCGAAAAGGTGTTTCAGCGAACATCTCTTGATCGACACGTAATGAGCGAACGCACTAAAGCTCGAATGTTCAAAACAGTGAAACCACTAGCACAAATTTGTACACTTCATATCCACTGTAGCTATATGGAATCAGCAGTACCTTACCTGTACAACCATCCTCCATCAACGACAGAGTAGCCCCCCTTGGTGGACACCACCAAGACACAAAGCACATAATATGTTGCTATAGTGGCTGTACAGGGACACATAGGTGCAGACCACATCTTGGAAGCAAGTGCACCTCTATCTGAGCAAGCAAGTAGGTTCACAGGTGACCTTCTGTAAGGCTGACTATGACTAGAAATCAGACATATGCAAACTACCAAGGCCAGTTGCAACCATGTCTACACATATGTACGCAGTCTCAGAGCCAGTAACACAAGTCAACCTGTACTGGAGGTAAAGCACACCTCATACACACATGCCATGGATACAGGCAACCTGCATCAGACAGGATAGGCAGGAACAGTGCCACCCTGTCCACAACAGTAGTACAGGGGGATATGCACATCACCCACACTCTTGCCCACATCAATAGTGAGCATGGACATAATGCCAACTGAAGGCAGCAACAGCAAGTCTCCACGGGGCATGAGAACATCACAGTTTGCCTTCTACATGAACACAAGCATGTGCTCACAGTCCCATCACACACTACAGCCAAACACACTCATGCCACCATCCAGACACCATTCACATGGAAGATGGCCACTGTCATCCGTCTACACAGAAATGACTGGTGTGTAGTGGATTATGCCATTAAGTGTCTAACACTGGGGAAACTGGGCAGGTCAGGGCCAGGAGTGTAATGCAAGATGTACAAGCCATGATAGCTTACAGTGTTATGGTATAGTTTGGATTATTTGCAAGTAATACCCACTGTTGATGTGCATGTGGACAACTGTATGAGGTCCTCTGACATTTTTTCCTGTTTATGTCTTCCAGGTACAATGTCCTGGGAATGCCTGCCTGCATACACACCCCTGGAAAATGATGCTATAATCCAGTTCCTCATAGTCCATCATGCCATCCTCTTCAGGTGCAGGGCCCAAAAATCTGCAGGAGAGGACCACCCTGTGGAATGAGCTCATCCACAGGGTAAACGATATTGGCCTGCACAACTGCAATTATGAGCAGGTGCGGCATCACTGCACAGATCTGATCCACCATGCCCATCAGCATGCTGCTGCAGTTAGGAGGGACCAGCTAGCCACAGGTGGGGGTCATGCCATCCAGCCCCCACTGACACATGCTGAGGAGCTCCTTGCTAGCCTTGGGGCACCCGCCCTCCAACCAAGCCAGCAAGCTGAAAACAGCATTGTGGAGGTGGATGCAACCCACACAATGGACAAGGAGCATGCAGGTAAGGCCCCAGTGCACATTAGTAGACCACAGTTGTTTATCCATTTTCATCTGTAAAGTATCTACATGCATATGTCAGATAAGATAGTCTGTTGCTGCTGTGTAGTAATGAACAGATGTGCATAATCTCTAGTATTATGGGTTTGTACTGTTGATGTGCTGAGATGCTGCTCCCACCCTGTACCAATGCCACAGGTGTGGCTACTGATATTATGTCTCTCACACAACTATTAAGGTCCCTCTGGTATACAACTGGGGCAGCAGCCTGTAGCTGGTGAGTATGGAGTAGTTTTGTTCAGGTTTGCCAATACACTAGCCATGTTATGAGCATGCTATTTGCCATGCACACATTTAACACACCTACCCATAATGCATGCTATACATCTTCACTTATTGTTGCTGTTAACTGCACTGCATCACAGTGGTAACCATGGTGGCATATCTGAAGGGTATGTAAGAGTCCTGCAGTATACCTAACAACCTGTCAGTGTAAGATGTGTGGACAGAGATTAACATAATGGTGGGACAAATGGCCTACAGTAGGGATATCTCTGAAACATTACCCTTATACAGTGGCTACAACAGTGTTTACACCACTATTACAATGGCAACTGTTCCTGATCTAAACAACAGCAAATCACAATACCACATTCCACACCTTTTACAACCTGTAATGTGATCCTAACATGAGCAATGAATGTGTAATATGGAATCATATGTTAGGACAACAAATATGGGGAATACATACCTTAACAAGCACTGGAAGCATATGTGTGCACACACTCCAAATAACATATTTTGGAAGCAGCTTGTGAAGTACTGACAGCATTCACTCTTCTTGAGTACACACCTTCCATCAAGTACAGGGCCTCAATCTCACACCAAGTAATGACCTGTCCAAGAAGTATGTCCATGACATTTGCTCACATACCTGCAAAAGAGGCAGCTGTGGGTTGCACACATCTTACAAACCATGAAATGGATCCCATATCCAAAAGGTAGCATTCAGGAGTGGGAAAATTAGCCTTTGCATATACCATGGCAAACAGTGCAGACAGTCATGCATGTGTGTATGAAGTATGGGACAACATTAATGTAGAAAATAAACAGATGCCCATCCAAAACAGATGACAACATATGTTGCAAACTGGTCATGGAGGCTGCCAAGAAACATGCAGCAACACTGAGGGACATGCAGGAATATCTAGCAAGTACTGCCTGTGCAGTACCTGTGTCAACAATTGCCTGGAATCTGCATAAGTGTGGCCTATGGGTTAGGGTAATCAGACGGAAGAGTTGTTCCACAGGAAACATCATCCAGGGCTCAATACAGGTAGCATATGCATAACATTAAGTCCACCCAAAGGCATGTGTTGCAATGTATAATGGTGTCATGAAACCAAGGCTGAAACCTACAGAAAGTATTCATAAAGATACATGTGGTGCACAAGCAACACCTCACTCCACATCAGGGCCACCATCCCCATTTTTACCTTGTTGGTGCCAGCCTACACCTTTAGGTTTGCTGGTCATTAGCAGGAACTAGGCCGGTAGACATGGCATTTGGAATCTGGAACACTGCAAATTAACACTCATGTGTGGCCCATAGTTGTCAAGCATCTGCAATAAGGCTGAGGATGGGGAGGGGTATCATCCTGAAACACAACAGTGAACTGAACCATACATCCAAAGCTCGCTAAGATTGGCTTTATCTAAACACAGTCAAGGTCATGAATTGTGCCAGACATAACCCTGACTCCACAGCAATAGTGAAGGCACTGTGTGACCTCCAAGGGCTGTGCACATGAGCTCACCTTGCAATCCAGCAGAGTTGGGGGACATTTGTAGGGCAGAGTGACCAAATAATGGCAAGTGAAGATAGGCCATGCTAGTATACCCTTTCCAGGAATAGTGACTGCTGTAGTTCACTTACCAGGTGCTGCAATAAACCATTGTGTTAAAGGTGTGCACGCTTATGCAACCCACATACTGTATGCATCTTATTCAGTATCTACACAACTAACACATTTGTTTGATACTGCATTGGATTGCTCAAGTCATATGTCACATATCAGGTGTGTGTAATGTTAACATATGCAGTATTGTGGCCCCATTGCATATCATGGAAGAGGCTAGCATGTCAACAAGAGTGTGAATACTCCTCATATCAACATTAAGCTTTGAAGGCTGTCAGTGTAATTGGATTTTATTGCTCATATATGCACTGCTGATGATGAGATCTACAAACCAGAGATCAGGCATTAACTATAGACATCTGTCCTCATATCATCCCAGGTATGTGTCAGACAAACACATAGGGGCTGTGAGCAACAGAGCAAATATAACTGCCACACATATACACATTCAGCAATGGTGTGTACACTCATGAGGTATGGTGCACAGTACATGCTAGTGTGCTGTACAAATGCACAGCTATACTGTGTACATGGGTGCAGTGTGTTCCAGGGGAAGGGGCATCACCTACTAACACAACTCATGCATCACAGAGATGTATAATGTTGGTAGCAAGGATTGCGTACGGCTGCAGCAGCATGCTGTTGAGTACCATATGTCATGCATGTTGACTGTTGGGCAATGAGAAGTCTGTGTAATATCTTTGTGCCACTTCGCCTGTATGTGTGTGTGTGTGTGTGTGTGTGTGTGTGTGTGTGTGTGTGTGTGTGTGTGTGTGTGTGTGTGTGTGAGTGAGTGTGTGTAGAGGTAAACCATAATGTGCAGGTCTTAAATTACATTTTTTGCTTGTCCTACAAGGGGTGTAGCACTGTGGTGACACATTGACTCTGTCATATCCCGGGTACAGCTGAACACAGGTGACAGGTCTGTATAACAGTTATTGCATGTGCCACATGGCTGATAGGTCTGAGGGGTGTATACAGGTGAGTGAATGGTGGCTGATGTCAGCAGCTCTTCTACAGTGGACAATTGTAAGTGTACTTGGTGGCACACACCAAATGTCAGTGAGTAACACACACACACACACACACACACACACACACACACAGAGGCTTTGGTGTTGATGCAATACACAGAGAATGCTGTTCACATGGATGTACTTCATTTTGCAGTGAACTAATTTTCCTATGTAATTCCACCCAGACCAAATTGCCAAAACATCACATCAGGAAATAATCAATTAGCCAGTTTAATGTCATTGATGATGGTATTGGCATGGTATATGTCCTCTTCCCCAATGTAGTGCAATCCTGGAGTTGGCAAACATAGGTGTGCTGGTGTGGGTGGCACAGCCCCCCACTTTGGAGGGTGTGGGATGGTGTAGAACCACACATAGTGTGATTAACAACTACTTAAGCGGGGGAATACCCACAACAATAACCCCAATGTGGGTGGCTGTGGCCACAACAACTACACCCATGTATATATACCAACTCCTGTATAGCTGTACAGTGCAGAAGAGGGCATTTACACATCCACTACTATTTTTGCTTGAATGTATTTCCACAAGATGATTGCTTTGAAATGTTACCTTTAGCCAGTTAGTTCTCTGACAAATGATCTCCTGGGACATATATTTTCTGCAAACTGAAGTAGATCCCTTCACATACACACACACTTACTTGGCCACACTGACAGTAGAACCCCTACAAGGCACTTATTGCTACTAATGTGCTTGGCTTTAATTGCACACATCACAGAGCTTTTAGGCTGAGGTGTGTTCTGAGTTTCCTGTTAAGTAAAGAACATCACCAGGCCTTGTACAGTATGGTAATGGGGGATGTATTGGGTGTTAATGAACAATACATAGTACGACATACTGTCATATATGCATTGACAGACACATACAGTCATAGACACATTTGACAGACCTGGGTTTAGCAGTGCTAACTACCTTGTCAGTGAGTCCATTCTGTTACAGAGATTTTGCACACAGCACATGAATCACTGGGCTGGATAGTGTAATCAGTTACCTGTATGGTTGATGGTGACAGCTGCCCTCATACAGTGGACCTTGGGACATGTACTGGGGGTATAAAGACAGTATACCCAGCACCCACACCCCACATTGGATATTCTACTCATTGAAATGCAGGATAATGCTCTGACATACCCACAATCGCACATTGACCAGGACTGCAATACAACCCCTTGTCTATCTAATCAGTGCTACTACAGGATATGCATTTATTGTACATGCCACAAGATAGGAGGGTGAGGGTTTGTCATGGCTCTCTTAATGTCAACAACATCACTATCCATTATACTCTGTGGCAAGGTTTAGTGTATTTGGAGAATGTAGTCTCAGAACACTGTCTCCTACAAATATGTACACTCACACACATACACATACTTGCCAGGACTCAGAGGGTAACCCACACCTATCTATCCATTTGTAGGACAGTGTTATGCTGGTACTGCAAGCTCCAGGTAGCCCATAAGGTGAAGAGTGTAACAAGGTACAGTTAACATCAATTACAGCAGTAACAGTTTCTAAGTATGGCAAGGGGGTGTAGTGGGTGAGAAGGTCCTCAAAGTATTGTCAACTACAAGTTTACAAACACACAGACACTGTGTAATGCACACTGGCACATTTGTCAGTACTGGGGTCCAAAGGTGCAGGTGTTCCCAGGTGTGTACCAGGCTAATGTCCATGGAGAGATGAGAAGAGTAGGGCATGGGGGTACACTGGTATCATGCCACCTGACATTTGCCAGCAGGCACTCTATCAACTATTGTCACTTAAGTGATCCCCAAGGTGACAGTTAAATTCAACATCCAATCATCTGGTTTTCTCTTGCGGAAGGCCAATGGGGCTCTCCAACTGACATGTATGCAACATATATTACATAACATGGCCAGTGTCTGGTAACTATGGTAGTCTGGTTGAGGTATCCATGGCATACATGGTGGGGTTTCCTAGCTGCAGCAATCATAACACAGCTGGGCAGACATATCAGTGTCAGTCAATTATAGATTGCCTGTCAGCAGCCAAGATGGATACCTGACATCTGCACATATGTACAGAGGACAGAAAGACATTAGCTAGCCAACAGGTTATGCATAAGGATGAATGTTTTGACAGATAGACATCTGACACTGCTAGGTATGCCATTACAACATGACAGAAACCCTCAATGACATGTCCTAAACACATAGTAGTCTACAGTTAATATCCACATACCAGATCAATATTCAATAGGAGATACTTTACATAAGCTCACACACCAAGAACATGATAGTCAGTACTCAGAGTCCAACTTTGCATGTAGGGGTGTATGGTTCCAGTACTACAATTTGCAATCTACTCTAACTTGGAAAAGCACTGTTAAAAGTAGCAACATAATGATACAATACATACAAGTGTGACTGCATATAACCTGGGATACTACTCATGTATGAAACACATACAAAGAGAAAAGATTGTTGTACTAGCCATGTATACTCAGGTGTCCCATACAATATACTCACACCCCTTGCTACTGTAGTGACAGCACATAGGTTCATAGGTTCATACTAGGCTATCTTCCCTAGGGCATTTACAAGCCTAGCCAGAGTGTGTTTGGCTTTCGCCACCCATTTTAAATGAATTTTGCTATGCCCTTTTTCGAGGTTAGTACACTGTGCCTCTGTCTAACAGTGACACAAAAGTGATACCCGGGGTAAACCTACTATCTCCCACCCACTCATCAAGATTCCTCTTGAAGAGAGTCAATGAGGGATTCTGCCTAACCTGGACTGGGATTTTATTCCAGAGTGAAGGGAGCCTCTGGGTTATGAATCTGTCCCTCCAGCATGTCCTATTTATTTCAGTGCTGAGGTTCAAGACTCTCGAGTGCATAGCTCGATGGGATTTGGATTTTCCGAGGTGCAGCATGTCCATTAATTCCGGGTTGGACATGGCTTTATATGTCAGGCACAGATCACCTCTGAGCAGGCGGTATGCCACTGAGTAGAGCTAGAGTTTCTTTAACCGGGCAGCATATGGCATCTGTCTGAGCCCTTTGATCCTCTTGGTGAGGTACTTTTGGGGTCTTTCCAGTTGCTGCAGGTGTCTGGTAAGGTACATCCCAAAAGGGGCATTGTACTCAATTATGGGCCTGATGAGGGATGAGTAAAGAGGCACGATGACCTCCCCTGACCTAGATGTGAATACCTTCATGATTAGGTGGGCTATATTAAATGTTTTTCTAACCACTTTGGCCATGTGGTTGTCAAATGAGAGATTGCTATCAACTTGGGTCCCCAGGTCCCTAATTACTTCTTCCGTACTGAATGGATTACCACCTATGTGGTAATTTGTGGGCACTTTGTTTTTGCCAAAGGGGGTGACTATACACTTTTTGGCGTTTAGCTTGAGGCCATGGCTCTGGCACCAGTTGTCTGTTTCTATGAGGCCCTTTTGTAGGATGCTTGTGTTGGCTGGAGAGTCGATTATGGTGCCCAGTTTGCAGTCATCTGCGAACATGGTCAGCCACAGTCCTTCCGTGTTAGCCTGTACCTCCGAGAAATATATACCGAACAAGAGAGGCCCCAGGACTGTGCCTTGTGGGATGCCACTTGTAACTGGTTTGGAGTCTGACATGGCTCCAGCAATTCTAACCATGTGGGTTCTGTCCTTGAGCCAGTTTGCAACCCATCTAGTGACATAGGGGTTTATATTTAAGCTGGTGAGCTTATCTATAATGCCCAAATGGGGTATTGTATCAAAGGCTTTTGCAAGGTCCAGGTAGGCTGTGCGGATGACCTTCCCCTTGTCAATGGCCTTGGTGACTGTTTCAAAGAAATCAACTAGGTTTAAGAGGCAGGATCTGCCCTTAACAAAGCTGAACTGGGTAGGATCCAGTGTCTGTAGGTCCCCAATATCTTTATTTATGAGGTCCATGATGATCCTTTCCATAGCTTTGCAGACCAAGCTAGTCAGGCTTATGGTGCGATAGTTTCCAGGATCCGTTGATGCACCACCTTTGTGGAGAGGAACCACTGTTGCTGTATGCCACTCTTTGGGTACATATCCTGTAGTAAGGCTGAGATTGAACAGTAGTTTTATGTTTGGGTTTAGTTCTTCTTGGAGTTCATGTAGGATGCAGCCCGGGACACCGTCTGGTCCCATTGATGCTGTGTTTTTGCTTTGGAGAGGGCGGCTCTTACCTGAGCATCTGAGATGTCAGGAGGGCAGCATTCTGCTGGGATAGATATTTGCCCTTTTGGTGGGGAAGGGGGGGAGAAGTTTGCGCTGAATCTGCCAGCTAGGATGTTGGCAATGTCTGTGGGTTCGGTGTATTTTTTGTCATTTTGGACTACTTCTGAACATATCTGGGAATTCCCACCCAGGTTCCTAACATAACTAAAGAAAGCCTTGTGTTTATCCTTAGTGTCCTGTGCAATTTTTCTCTTGAAGCTGGCCTTAGATGATTTTATGAGTTTCCGTAGTTTTTTGCTAATACTGATCAGACATGCCTTCCCTTTTTGGGATTTTGCTCTATCATGTATTAGCTTCCGCCTTCTATTGTATAGTTTGTTTATGGCTGGGGTCCACCAGACAGGTCGCCTAACTTTGGAGGATTGGGTCTTGGTTTTATTTGGGATTGCATGATCCATGCATTCCTGAAGGTGTTCATAGAATGCATTTATAAAGGATTCTGCGGTCTGGCCCGTATTTTCCACAGGCTCGGGGGCTTTGAAGAATTCCCCCTCAGTTTTGAGGAGTGTGAAATTTGCTTTAGAGAAGTTTTTCACTGTGGTTTTCTGGGCAGGGGCTGGGGTCGGGATGTGAATATCTAGTGAGATTAGTTTATGGTCTGGCCTTACCAGTGAGGGATACACTTCTGGTCTGGAGCATAGAGTCCCCATGTTGGTGATGATCAGGTCCAGTATGTTTTCTCCTCTTGTGGGAGTGGCAACAAGTTGTTCCATAGCATTTGAGTTTATAAATTCTAGGAACCTTCGGGCTAGGGTGTTGGAGCTAGAGTAATGCTCCCAGTCTATGTTAGAAGTAGTTGAAGTCGCGCAATATAATGGTGTTTGGAGAGACCTTCATATTTTCCAGTGTTCTCAGGAAGGCCGAGTGGGGTTCCTGGGTTTGGGAGGGTGGTCTGTAGCAGGCTATAAACTGGAAGGCAGTTTTACCCACTGTTAGTTGCACATGGATAGTCTCTGATGCTTCGTGCTGTGCCACCAACCTGGAGGTGTGGGTATCTTTGACGAATATTGATACTCCCCCTCCTTTTGTGGTTCGGTCCAAGTTTTGGGGCCGAAAAACATGGTATGAGGTATAACCTGGTAGTGCTGGGGTGCTCTTGGGTGCCTTAAACCAGGTTTCTGTTACTGCACAGATATCGATGTTCTCCATGCTAAGGAGATTTTCGAGTGCATGCATCTTGAGGTTTAGACTTCTGGCGTTGAGTAGCATTACTCTTAGTTTCTTACCCCTTCTGATACCTATGGAGGTGGGTTTGTCTTTTGAGCCTTGCCTAAAAAAGGCACTATGGGGGTGGTAAGAGCCTTTGCCAATATCCAAAAGCCCAGGGGTGACAGGTGCAAGCTGTTCCTAGCAAAGCATCGTGGCTTGTCGAGCACGTCATCCCAGGCAGACAGGCATTGGATCCCCTTTGAATGACACCAATACTTAAGCCAATTGTTAAAATTGATCATCTTGTCTTCATATTGTGGCATCATTCTTGGTGAGGGTAAGATGCTACTCAAGGTCAGGGTCATACTGGCCTGGGCTACATGCTCAGAGAGCTCCTCTATGTCTCTTTTAATGTAGTCCAGATAGGTATGTCTCAGGTCATTCACACCAGCATGGACAATGACTGAGTCATATTTGTACTTGCCTTGGAGTGACCTGAGTGCTTGTGTTATGTGGCAGATCCTCAGGCAGCTCACCATGACCTTCTCCTTGTTCAGCCTGGTGGTCAGTGTGCCTGATGATAGAGTCACCTATTACAAGTGTATCAGGTGTGTTGTTTAGCCTTAAGGTGACTGTTTGTCCGGCACACTGGCTTTGTGAGCTATGTGTTGCACATGTTTTGTTTTGGTTGGGTGTCTGCTTTGGAGGTCTCTGCTGCTTAGGCAGATTTTTATTTAGAGCCTCCGAGTATGTTTTTGTGTGTTTATGTGTTTGGTTTGCTGTCGTGGTAGGTCTATGTGTGACTGGAACTGTAGTGAGTGTGGTTTCCTTCTCCTGCTGACTGGCTTAACCTCCAGTTTGGCTATATGGTTGCATCTCTCACGTGTTGGAATTTGTTGGGGGCAGGAGAGGGTTGTCTGTGTACATGAGGCAGTTATAACATTGCCTCAAGATTCCCATATTCACCAGCTGGACCGGAGAGGAGATTGACGACTGACCTTTGGACATGCTAGAATAGTATTGGGAATTCCTTTATAATTGAAAAAGAGTTTGTGAGGGTGTAGTGCTTTTAATTTTTTACTGCTGACTTATATAATTGCTTTAGTGAGCAAGTGCCAGGCTTTAGAGTGGGAATAGCGTATTTATTATGAGAACTAGTTCAGTACTAAGGGAAAAAGTGAAGAGCAGACTTTGTGGAGCCGAGAATGGTTTAAACCTAATTAAGCTGCCTGCTATCGCAAAATCTCACAAAGCCACACTAAAGCGGGTTTTATACAGGGGGACTTGAAAGAGCTAGAAATTGGCCCAAAATGACCAATAGACTACCAGATTCTTGTGCTGGGAACACTCCTTCTGGGATAGATAGGCTGTTCCAAGCTCCCCACTGCCACTGGTGAACAAAGAAGCCTCCCTCTATCCAAGAAAGGAAATGGGCAACACAGGAACTTTCCAAAAGTCCAGAATACAGCAAAGCCTGTATTTGGACTACTCTAGGTCAGGAAAGATGGGAAACAAGGACATTTTTTTTTCTTTTTTGCAACAAACAGCAGGAAAATGCAATAAATATGTAACACAGGCTAGCGCACTTGAGTGTGTAGCCTCAACAGGTAAATGCAACAAACAGGACAAACTTTAAAAGTGCAGGTGTAAAAACAACTTTAAACAGTTTAAAACAGTTCAAGAAGCAGAAATACTTGCAGTTTAGCTAGATCGGACAGTCACCCAGGTAGTAGCAGGAAAACAAACACTTTTATCAGGTTAGCAGTCACTCTTTTAGCCTCTCTGCTGCTAGCACCACTCTGCAGGACCACAAGGAGTTTGACTGAGTAGTAACAAGTGCAAAACAGCTCCAAAGTGGGTTTTATACAGAGGGACTTGAAAGAGTTAGAAATTGGACCAAAACAGCCAATAGACTACCAGATTCTTGTGCTGGGAACACTCCTCCAGGGATAGATAGGCTGCTCCAAGCTCCCCACTGCCACTGGTGAACAAAGAAGCCTCCCTTTATCCAATAAAGGAAATGGGCAACACAGGAACTTTCCAAAAGTCCAGAATACAGCAAAGCCTGTATTTGGACTACTCTAGGTCAGGAAAGATGGGAAACAAGGATATTTTTTTTTGTTAGATGCATGTTATGTACATGGAATTAAATACACTTATTAAAGATGTCATTACCCTGCTATTTTATCAGACTGGAATGTGATCACTGGTTACCAGGGGTGAGCTATGCTTAGCAGGTGTAACCATTGCTTAAATGTAAATGCTAAGCAGATTTGTGCATGAGTAAGCGAATAATACACAGTGTAAGCACCTATTCATTTAACCATAAGTTAGCACTGCTTACCTTCGCGCAAACCCATGCAAACCCACTTAAAGCTGCTCAAAACTACCTTAACCACTCTGTATCCAACAGTCCTTCTTCTGCCTAGCAACAAAAGAAACATCCCTTGCAGGTCTTGAACCCAGAACCCTGTACACTATAGTCACAGCAGTTAATCAGTAAGCCATCTGAGCTGTGAGGTTGTTGGTTGTTTTTTCAAATATATCATTCAGTACACATACTGAATAGTAATGAACAACTGCTTTGACTACTACAATTGTTTAGCACTTGTAACTGAAAATAGTGTTGAAACAGTCATGTTTTTATATCTAAATATACACATATCCAATAAATATGGTGGGCTACATCTGGGAAGGTATATACAAGACTCATGTTTACACATAAGGATATGGACATATATACACACACATATATATATATATATATATATATATATATATATATATATATACATATGTAGATATATGTATACATGTACATACACACATATATATATATATATATATATATATATATATATATATATATATATATATATATATATATATATATATATATATATATATATATATATATATAAATAAAACATATGCCCATAACATGTAGTGGAGTCATACCTCAGCACCATAAGTCACAACCTCTTAGTGCAAGGGAATGTAATGTAAGTATTGCAGGTATAAATGTAGAATGTTGCTACAGTAACAGGGGTTGTGTCAACAGATATGTTGTGTAGGAAGTCACTTCTAATACTGACATGTACTCCATCAGTTACTGACAGACATCATAAAATCATCATAGTGAAGTACCACACAAATCACAGTAATGATCCTGTGGAATACAGCAGAAATATAACCAATAAACATGGACAGTCTGAAACAATCTGGTCAGTCCATAGGTATGCACAGAACTCCTTTGTGCAAAACGTGTGGACCAAGCCTGACAAAGGGGATGTTTACAGCCATGAAAATTGGAATATCACACAAATACTAGAATAGATAAGCTCACACACTTGATGCATTCACACCCTCCTGTCTGTCCTAACATATATTAACTGGAGGAGCAGAGGTCCCAAGCCCAAATACTTCCCACTAATTAGTGACATACATCTTCACAGCATCTCACTGCTTTTTCAGAAATACACAACACATATGGTGGCCAGGGAACAGTACATCTGACAAGTATCTGGGCATAACATCACACTAGGTAAATACACTGAGCTGCTAGGCATGTCAGAAAGCACTGTGTAAACTACAAGCAGACTGCCACAACACTGACCCAAGTTTTCTATGGGGGAATACACATGTACTTGCAAATGTAGCAGACACTACAAGCATGTAACAGCACAGAGTAACAGACACCAGTGTGAAAGTACATACCCACAACCACTGTCAACACAGTCACAGTCACATTATGGTAGGCCTAATTAATAGTACAGTATATGGACTGTGTGAACAAAACCCTCCTCATATTTGCCACTCACACAGTAACCCTACATATACTGGCCCAATTCACAGTGTAGTCTGATGCATGACTGTGGTATGGGTACCAAAAACTGGAGCAGCATGCAACATGAAATAGAACAGTGCCAAGAACAATGACATCTACCACAGTCTGTACACAGGCCAAGTAACATATTCACAATACACTGCTACACAATACTGACACTCTGTCAACAATCACCATAAGTACACAGACCTCACTACTGTACAGACTACAACAGAATGCGCAGGTTTTGCCCTCAAATATAAGGCCTTCTATACATAACATGTCTAGCAGTCTGATATATCACTGGCTTGTTATCAGGAATGATGTCAGTAAATAATGATATACTGTACATATGCACCTCTTACTGTATGACATATGGACAAAGGGTGACAGACTTGGCAGACAGAGGCACAAACACAGGACTAATATTGACATATTTCTGTGATAAACTGAGAAAATTCCTGGTGTAACAGGGTTTGTTGTGACATATCTCTTCTGAGGAATATGAAGTCAGTAACACACATGGATGTCACCGTGTACTGACTGCAATCATCAGAGTATGCTACTGCATTTCTAAAGATAGGAAATGTGTGAGTAACACACCATGTCTAAGAATCAAAACTCTGGCCAGTGTGCAGATAGCCCTACAAGTGAGAGCTTCCTCAACTACATAACACTGTCATGCCAGACTTAAAATCATGTAGAACAGCCATATCCACACAAACCCTGTTAAACCAACATTATTTCAAATGTAGAACAGCAATACTTACATTCTGTCCCCATGTCTGGAACATTCCCCCTCCTGTTTGTTGGCCTGTCTCCACAGTGTATGTTGTACAGACACCCACATGAGGTCCTGCTCACAGTGAAGGAAAAGGGCCAACACCCACATTAAGTGCTTAGTTATAGGAGTGTGTTTTCCTGCAATTGGCTATAAGAATGATACCACAGCTGTTCCACATGCACTTAGCAAGGGAGGGACTCCAATTGTTGCACAGGCCATCAGGTGATCATGAGCATTACCTACAAAAGTCAAGCTGCTGCCTGTGCAAAACAGATGTACTTTTCCACATCCACCAGAGAGGGAGAGAGAGAGAGAGAGAGACAGAGAGACAGAGAGAAAGTAAGAAAGGAAGGGAGTAAGAGGGTGGAGAGTGGTATCTGGATATTATAATGGCTGCCTATATTGTTTAATAATCCATACTATCACAGAGTAATTGCACATGACTGTACACATTTATGGCTGTGGATTGTCTACAACAACCTCTACAGTGTTTGAAAACTGTTGGCCTTGTAATGTGGATATTGGGACATATAGGTCCTCAATATAATGATGTAGCAAAGCCCACACTGTAATGGATCCTGTGATTGCACAATCACCCCAACAGGATACTGATGACACCCACACAAACACACATTTACCATTACTGAGTTTCAAACCCCTACCTGACTATGTATTGCTATTATAGTGTTACGCAGTTATTGCACATGCCATGGAGCTTACATGTTGGAGAGCTCTCCGAAGGTATCTTTGAAGGTGAGTGAAGTCAGCAGCAGTGCTAAGGGAGGGGTAAGGGGAGTGTAGTAAGTGTTAATGTCTACAAAACCAGGTATCAACAAAGACACACACACAATGTCTCTCTCACAGAAACACACATTAGCTCTGTTGGCAGGATTAGGATGAAAATTCCTACTTAACTAGTTTGCTACACTACAGTATTACGCAGTTATCGCAAGCACCATGGAGCTGATAGGTCTGACACATCACAAAGGGTTATTTCAAGGTGACTGACATCAGCAGGTGTGCTAAAGTAGGTAAATGGGAGGTGTAGTGAGTGTGAATGGCTTTAAAATCATTCATCTTCACACACACACACACACACACACACACACACACACACACACACACACACATTTGCCAGTACGGAGATCCATAGGTTCATTGCTTCACAGGTGTGTAGTAGGTGAATGGGCCTGAAGGATGTACAAGGCTATGCCAAGGGAATACCTTGGCATCAGGCCACATGACAATAGTCCCAAGTGTGGCTCAGGGGTGTAGTCCCTGGAGTGGTCCCAACAGGTGGGTATTGTGTTGTATTCACCATCCACTCATCTGGGTTACTATTGTGGGTGGCCAGTGATGTGCACTGCTTCCTATGTATGTGATCTATATTCCATAACATGGACAGTGTCTGGGTTGTGCACATGTCCCACACACATGTTCTTTGATGTGTGAAAGTGTACTTGAAGTCTCTGGGGCATGTTGGGTGGACAGATTGTTATCTTCTGATGTAGCATTCCTGACCTCATTTGGTGAGACCTGCTTCTGTAACTGAGGTAGTGATTGCACCTACATTGACAGTATGATGTGGGTATTCAGTGGAGTTAGTGGTGTCTGTCCATACAGGGCATATGTATAAGGCATGGTATTCCCTTTGTGGGTTACTTTTGCAGACTCTACAGTTGTTGCAGGTGTCCAGTGGGGAACATAGCAAAAGGGCCACTGTACACATTTATTTGCCTACTGAGGGGATGGAACAGGGTGCCATGTCCTTTTACTTGCTGGATAACACACAGCCAGGAGATGTAACACATCAAAGTACTTTCTGATGTCAGTGGCACTGTTGTGGTCAACAGGCATATAGTCCACTGCAATCACACCATGGTTACTATCTGGGAGACAATATGCAGGGAACTACCAGTATAGTGGTTGTTGCCTAACCAAGTGTGTTTGTGTATGAGACGTGGGTGGAGAGTGTTCTCTGAGTAATAGAAGAGTTGCCTATATTGTTCACCAATCCATAATGTCACATGTAGGGCTATGGATTGTCTACACCAACTTCCCCAGTGTTTGACATCTGTTGTCCTTGTAAGGCTGACATTGTGACATATACTAGGTCCTCAACATAATAGTTTAGCAAAACCCACCCCACAATGGATCCTATTATTACACAATCACAGGAACCTCCACACAGGATACTGATCACACACACACACACACACACACACACACACACACACACACACACACACACACACACACACACACACACACACACACACTTGCCAGTACTGAGATTCAAACCCCTACCTAGCTATGTATTGCTACTATGGTGTACCACATTTATTGCACATGCGATGGAGCTTATAGGATGGCTGTTGTCCCAAGGTACTTCTAAGGTGAGGAACATCACCAGCCCTTGTAAATACTGGCATTAGGTGATGAAGTGGGTGAGAGATCCCAAAAATAATTTTACCTTAACACACATTTACATTTGTCAGGAGTGAGATTCAAACCTCCATCTAACAATCTTTACAGACCACTATGTTACACATTTTCCACATGCACTACTGACCTTACATGGTTTAGGGTTGGCAACAGGTATTTATAAGGTGGACGATATCTGCAGGACTGCTAAAGTCAGGCTCTGAGATGTGTACTGGGTGTAAATGGGGCCAACATTTTTTGGGTACAGACATACATATGTACACACACAAACACTTGCCACGGATGAGATTCAAACCCACATCTACATAGTTACTGCTACTACATTGTTCTGCATTTATGGCACATGCTATGGAGCTTACATGTTTGAGAGCTCTGCCAAGGTATCTTTGAAGGTCAGCAGCAGTGCTAAAGGCAGGATAAGGGGAGAGTAGTAAGTGTCAATGTCCATAAAATCAGGTATCATCAAAGACACACCCACTCTCTCACACAAACACACACAGTTGTCATGGCTGGTATTAGAGCTCCTACCTAACTAATATGCTACCCTATAGTATTACACAGTTATTGCAAGTGCCACAGAACTTTTATGTTGGAGAGTTCTCCAAAGGAATCTTTGAAGGTGACTAACATCAGCAGCAGTGCTAAAGGAGGGGTAAGGGGGAGTAGTAAGTGTAAATGTCCATAAAATCAGGTATTATCAAAGACAGACACACTCTCTCAGACAAACACACAGTTTCACAGTGGCCATGTCTGGGATTAAAACTCCTACCTAATTAGTATGCTACACTACAGTATTACACATTTATCACAAGCACCACAGAGCTTATATGTTGAAGAGCGGTGACTAACATCAGCAGCAGTGCTAATGGAGGGGGTAAGGGGAGAGTAGTAAGTGTCAATGTCCATAAAATCAGGTATCATCAAAGACACATACACACACACACACACACACACACACACACACACACACACACACACACACACACACACACACACACACACACACAGTTGTCATGTTTAAGATTAGAACACCTACCAAACTAGCAAGATACACTATAGTATTACACAGTTATCACAAGCACCACAAAGCTTATATGTTGGAGAACTCTCCACAGGTATCTTTGAAGGTGACTAACATCAGCAGCAGTGCTAATGGAGGGGTAAGGGGAGAGTAGTAAGTGTCAATGTCCATAAAATCAGGTATTATCAAAGACACACACACTCTCTCATACAAACACACTCAGTTTCATAGTTGCCATGCTGGGAATAGAACTCCTACCTAAATAGTATGCTTCACTATAACATTACTCAGATATCACAAGTGCCACAGAGCTTATAGGGCTTGCACTTGTCCAAAGGGTTATTTCAAGATGACTGACATCAGCAGGCATGCTAAAGTAGGGAAATGGGAGGTGTAGTGACTATGAATGGCCTCAGAATCATTCATCTCCACAGACACAGAGTTTCACAGTTGCCATTTCTGGGATTAGAATGCCTACCTAACTAGTTTTCTACACTACAGTATAACACATGTATTGCAAGTGCCACACAGCTTATTGGGCTGAGATTTTGCCATAGGGTTATTTCAAGGTGACTGCCATCAGAAGGAGTGCTAACATGAGCAATGGGAAGTGCAGTGTATGTGAAAGGGCCATAAACCATTCCTCTGGAAATACACACACACACACACACACACACACACACACACACACACACACACACACACACACATACACACTCAGTCACACACAACTTTACATTTGACAGGACTGGATATACAAATGCTAGATGAATACTGAATTGTACTATCATGTTACACAGTTATCACAAGCATCACAGACACTATAGGGATGAGGGCTTTCAAAAGCAATGTCTACAGTGATTGACATCAGCACATCATGTGATATCGGCCAATTGGACGTGTGGTGGGTGGGACAGGCCTCATGATGGAAATCTCTCTGTCACTGTCTGTCTCCCTCTTCCCCACATCTTTGTGTGTATGTTTGACATATTATAGTGTATTGGCCTTGGATATGTGTGAGTATTCCTATCCAATGTGTGTGCAAACCATGAATGATATACAATGTGGTGTGTGTGCACAGACATCTGTGACTGACAGATATGTATAGTTCACTGTGTTTTCAGATATGGGCTTCATTTCTCTAAGTGTAGGAGCATGCCCAGTAAGACCTTCTGTATTCAGTGTATGAATCCATTCTAGGTAGGTTGTACTCCAGTCCAGGGTTTGGTGTTATACACCTACAGCTAGCAATCTGCAGGATATCTGTAGATAGGTTCACAATATGGAGTCACAATGGGTGACGGATAGTGGGATACTGTAACTTTTGTGTCTGTGCTGCTTGTGTTACATGGTTGGTGTTAGCAGAGATATTCAGACATATGTACTGTTTTACACTGTGATGTATTATGTCATCAACTACTGACAGATATACTTATTTGCTCACAGTTATTTCCTGGGAAATACAAGATGAATGAAGCTGTGTCCAGTATTGTGGTCTGCAGCCTACATGTTTTTGCACACTCATGCCATTCTGGAGGGGTAGCAGCAGACACATGCTGATGGGTCTGTGTAAATGGTCCAGCACCTTGGTACTGTGGTGTTTGAGGATCCCCTTCTTGTACATATGTTGACGTAACAGAATGACCATATCCTGCTGTGGCCATACCTCTCAGCTGTACAAATTCACCCATATTACCCAGAGGCAGGGCTCACATATCTGGTCAGTTCCCCTTCACATTGTGGTTTATGAGAAGGTTTGTAGCCACCTATTACTGGGTTTCCAGGCAGGGGTAGTATGGGCACACATCAGAGTTAAAGACTTCACACACTCCATGACGTCCATGCTTCCACACCCCTGAACACTATTATTCTATCCTCTTCCTAACATTATGCGAGCGATATCTGAGAAGTATCCCTATAGTTTTCCCATCATCCCAGCAGTATTTAGGGATTGGTCCATAGCTCATGGAGTAGGACATAGTGGGCATGCTACTGGGATTTGTCAATATGGCCTTGCATTTTTGTTCTGCTGACTGTGTTATGTTGTTAGTTGGGACCCCATGAGATAACATACATTGGCACTACAGGTGAGGTACAGGCCTTTGACAGAGGACTGTAGGCAATTTGGTAGTGATGCAGGCCATCTGTATCTGGGCAGTGCATTCTGTCATTCCTACATTCCCAAGCTGTGAGCCACTGGATTCCCCTGGGGAGACAGGGTAAGTGTGTGAGGTGTTAATGACAATAGTTCCTGTCCATATTAATCCATTGGTCTGGATACTGGCAGGGTGCTGCTTACAGCTAGGGACACACCTGCATAGGACACTTCTTCAGCATGCTGTACTCTGTGGGTATTCCCATACAGAAGTGGGGGTCATGCTGTACTCATTCCCAACAGCAGGGATATGACCTGTGATAAACCTGTGGCTAATGGTGGGGTGAGCTGAGTGCATGTGTGATATGGAAGGTTCTTGCAGTTGACTCACAGATATACCTGGGACATCCCCCTTATGCTGCCTTGTGCAGGGACATAGGCAGTCTCTCATTACTTCATAACTGTGCCTTTTGTGGTCTGCACTGATTGGCCAACCTACATCAGTATTCCATACTACAAAGACACCTAATGTGCTGCTAACCTGTATGTACAATTCCAAAGGTGTGTGCAGTTGAAAGTTACATTTTATGTACTCTGCCTAGGATACTTCCACCTGTGTACTGTGTGTATGTCTGAGCGCACACTCATGGCATGTCCATCTTTCAGACAATGACAGATATTGACATCTAGACAGTGAGTATGGATGACATGGGTATTGCTGAGAAGCATTGTGGTTGGCATTGCAGTTGTCAGAACATGGCCCTGTCATCAACAGTACTGGCCATAGGCCACCGAGACAGATCGCTCCATGCCTACATGCTGACTACTTCCAGACAATACTGAACACACAGCAACCTAACATACAGAACCTTGCATATTGTACACATGCAACAATCTATCCTGCAAATTGAGCCAGCTCAGGTAATCTGTGCTCCACTGTTATTAAACCCATATGTACAAGTTACTGCATTTCTACATAGGACTGCGAGGGGGGGGACTCACCTAACAACTTTAAACATTTGCTATGAGTGTACTGATATTTCAGGTACTCTGTTGGCTTCCATTTCATTTTGTATTCTGACCTATCATGCAGACTGGAGGCATATCAGTAGAGTACAGATCTTAGGTTTTATTGACCTACATTTCAGTTTCAGACTTCTTACCCATCAGAACTAACATACAACTGCCAGACCTGTTGTAGTCTGTCTGTGTAGGTCTGGAGGGGGCTGTTTATCATTGCCATCAGTTGGAGGCCTTAGCACAGCCTTTATTTATTGTCATCTACACCTGTCCTGCTGGCTGAGGCTAGTGTTGGGCATGTGAGCCTCACTGACATCCATGTTTGTGTCCTATGGACATACATTTGGGCCACCACATGTACTGAAGTGGGATTTGTCACCTTGTCTACTGCTGCCTACTTTATTGACACCAGTATTTGTTATGGATTTCATGCTGCCCATATAGGTGTCCACTATCTGCAACCATCCCATTCAGCCACCCGATTCCCTTGCATGCTCACATTCATATAATAGATACAACTAGCAGAAGATACTACTTCATTCAGCAACTGAGAGGAAGAGTGTCTTACCTTGTGGCTGTGCCAGTATTGAGGATGGTGCTGGAGGGCTGACTATGTCAGATGCACATAGTACACTCCTTATACATGGTAAAGCACAAGCAGTGTCATGTTTGGCATCCCTTTTACTGTATGTGTGAGTCAGAGAGAGGTGTCATTCCCTAGGTCCCTACCATGTCAGTGTATGTGCTATGCATTGCCTCTTTGCCAAAGCCTGGGCATACTGGGCATGCCTCCTTCTGCCTACATGGGCAGGCTCAGGTTGTTCCTCCTCCAAGTCCCTCTGCACCTGTGATGGCCTTGGCAAAGGTGGAGGTGCTGTGTGGCCCTGCCCCATGCTGTTCCTGCTGCAGCTGTTTCCGCAGGATCATATTGTGTAGCATGGCACATAGAATAAACATTTTTGTATGAGTTGATGGAGAGTACTGCAAGGCTCCACCAGATATTTCCAGATACTGGAACCATGACTTCAGCATCCCAATCATACAGTCTATTATGATTCTGGTTTCTGCGTGTGCCTCATTATGGAGTTCTTGTTCAGGTGTGTGTGCATTTCTGATGGGTGTCATCAGCCATGGCTCCAGTGCGAAACCAGCATCCCCCACTAGGTGGCCATATGGGATGTCCCCACTGGCAAATTTCTGGTACAGCTGTGCCATATGCCAGATGTGGGAGTTGTGATAGCTTCCAGGGCTGCCAGCACACACATTCAAGATGATGCCCTGGGCATTGCACACTTGCTGGCAGTTGATGGAGGGGAAGCCCTTGCGGTTTATGTAGACCCTACACCGCTCACCCGGTGGTGCTTTGATGTGTACGTGCGTGCAGTCTATTGCACTCACTACCTCAAGGTATTCTGCTATTTGGCGGATGAGATGCATATTGCTGGTCAACGCTTCAAGGGTGTTGAGGAAATATATGTGCTCACTGGCATGTGCTGACATGGCATCCAGGAACTGGTGGAGTACCCTGGATGCTGATGCCTGTGAGATCCCCATGATATCCCCAGTTGGCCTTTGGATGGTACCTGTGGCTAGTATTCTTAACCCTACACATACCTTGGTATCCACTGGGATGGGTTCCCCTCTGTTGGTTCTGTGTGTGAGACATGGCCAGCACAGCTCAACAATTTGCTGTAAAAATGTCCCTGTCCACCCTTTAGTGCTCCACTATCTCCAGCTCATGTAGTCCCTGGTAGGTTACCCTGGGTTTGTACACTCTTCTTCTCTTCCTCACTGTGGGTTGATAGTCAGCAATCACATCCTCACCACCCTCAGTCTCTTCCACATATTGATGTATGAGAGCAACAGCACTCCCTAACATTTTGTTAGTTTTGTCAGGTAAAATTTCCCCATCTGTGTACACTGGTAGTGTAGAATTTGTGGGAAAAACAGAGTGAAAGGTGTGTGCATAGTTTATAGTAGTGTGCTGGGCTGGGCTGCTGCCTGTGTAACTGGCTGATTCTGATACATTTCACCTGCCAGCTATGATAGTTCTCCTTGATTGCCTTCCTACTGCTGTTTTCCCTTCCCATTGCCTTCCCATTTAAGCCTGAGGCACGGTGTGTTTATCCGGTGCTTAGATGTGAACAGAGCTGCTATTTCCTGTGTTTTTTTTTTTGTTTGTTTGTTTGTTTAAAACCCGGTGCATGGGGTGCACACCGGTTTAGGCAATGTAAACACTGCTAGGCAGCCTCAGACACACACCTCTTTCATAGCTGTGCTTAGCTAAGGGCTAACACAGGCCACAGAGCTTGAATAGGCTTACAGCATGCATGACACTCCCCCTTATGAAGTCATCTACCTCTTATACTTAATCTATGGTGTTGCTGCACCTACACGGTTGGGTGCAAGTTAACACTGAGAGGAAATCTGTGATCCAGTATCAATCCTCTCATTTGCATAAACCAGAATGCTAATTCATAGTTACTACACTCACACTGACCCTTCCCCCTTAGCAACCACTATTCCCTGGTATTGTTGTCTTATGCATGCCACTGACTATCATGGCGAAGTGCTGATTTGGGTTTAAAATCTTATTCCAATCTTTTTTCTTATTTTTGTCCCGATCCCATTTGCGCACCGCTGTCCTACGCTTAAACGGCCAAAATCGGCCAAAAAAAAAAAAAGTTATTTTTATAATTTTGCAACTATTTCCCATGCCAATGGCCATATATTTGGCCATTGGCATGCCTACTACATTGAATACATGCTTTCTTTGGAGCTGTCATGCCTCCGTTTTGTAATTTGCAGAAATGTATTCGGTTAGTAACCGAATACATTTCTGCAGGTTACACTATTCCTGCACAGACACCTGCCTGTTTCCTGGATCGCTAATTCACCTCATTTGCATGGTTTTCACCAGCAAACAGGGTAATTAGCATATAGCAGTGGTCTCCGTGCAGGAGTGCTCGTGCACATCCTGGGAGCTGGTACCTGGATGGCTCGTCTGCCGTATTGTGTGCAGCAGCTCTTGCACTATTCCTGCACACCGTGCAGAGCTTGCTGAATCCTGGGGCAAGTCCCTGTTCACAAATTAAATCCATTGCTAGGATTTTTGAGCTAGTGTTTTTCCTCAGATTTTCATCTGCAACATCAGGGAAAATTCTAACATTTTACTAAACAAGATAATTAAGATAGTTACTGCAAACAGAAGGTACTCCTATGAAGCTGCTAAAACTTGGTCTGGATCTAAAACATAAAAATGCTGTTGCAGATCTGAGTAGTGTTCTCTGAAGAATTTTAAGTTTTCTAAGGCAGATTTTTAAAAAATGCCAAAATATTAAAAACTTTAAGATACTCCCCGGGATTCAGAAAGCAGCTGTGCAGGAATAAGTTATTCCTGCACGGCAGGGACCATTCCTGTTCAGCATGGCAGAGCACCATGCATATTTATGAAGGCGTGCTGCTATGCTCTAAAATGGACATGGTTCCCTGTACAAGCACAGGGGGTGTGGCTGAGAGCAGAGCTCTCACAATACACATGCCCCCTGCACTCCAGAATTGCCTTTTGGCAATTAAAAATTAGCACAAATGCTCATAGCACCCCAACCCATCAAGAAAATAAAAAATATATGTGGTCAAAGGCAAAAGTGACAATCATCTCTACCAAGCATACCTCTCAACTGTAAAGATTTTTGCAGAATGCCCAGATGTTTGCCTCATATTTTTGTTGTGTTTCCCCGAAAATGTGTACCTGTCTGGCAAATAGCTGAGGATTGAAGTCATTAAATAATGACAAAACATTTCAGTTTAAGACTCCACACATCTTTTCAGAAAATTCATGCTAATGTAAAACCTATTATTTTATCAACTTTTTAAGTTTGTAAGAGCAATATTTAAAATCCGCCCCTATTTGTCCCCCCATCATTGTAGGCTTTGCCCAGATATTTTGCTCTAAGAGGTTGAGAGGTATGCTGCCAAGCCAAAAGTTATTAGGATGACACAGGCAGCATAAGCACATAGTGCATACCTCCCAAACCGTCAGAGTAAGGAATGTGGACAAAGCCAAAGGGGACAATTGTCCTACAAAGCAGATAGTTGATACAATAACAGGCTCAGCATTAGAAGGGATATTCTGAAGGGTATAGATAAAAATAACACAACAAAACTTTTTTTTTTATAAATGCGATAAAGTTTAAGCGTAGCTGCGTGGGTGTGCCCGTTGTTTAGCTGTGCTTAGTCCAGCTTAAACAAAACAAGAAGCTAAATAGCAAGAGACATCCAACATAAGCAGTATTGCAATAGTGTAGTGGTTAGAGTATATTCTTTATGAACAGCTGTTCCTGGTTTGATCCCAACAATAACCAATTCTTATTTTACATGTGAAAGCAGTACATAAACATTTTTTTTTAGTATTACCTACTAAATAACATATTTGTTAACCGGAGTTCTGCATTAGGTCCAGATGTGAGGTGTCAGTTTAATAAATTTGTGAAATCTCCATATAAACACAAGTCCTTCAAACATGAATAAATGCAATGAAAGCACATTGGGGGATGTCAGGGACAGTAAACAAATTTATAATATGTAATGAATGATGAATCAATGCCATACAGCAGATAGTCTATAAAATGTAAAATAAGCAATGCTAAGCATTGCACAGCTCTGCTTAAAGGTATAAGCATTGTGTAAATATGACTCCTAAGGAATGAGTAGCCCAGCTAAGAGGATTTGCCCATTGGTAAGCAGTGCTAAACCTGTCCCTCTAAGCAATGCCAACCTTAGCTAAGCAGGTTTGCCCATAGCTTAGCTTAGCTCAGCATATTCAAAACCGTCCAATCATGGCCAAGGGTGGGAAATCAGCCGAATTTAAACCCCCCAGGTGGGAATACAGCTCATAACTGGTTGCAGCTTCCCACTGTAGGCAGGATAGCAGGAGTTGGAGACGGATTGTGCTTCTGGGTGCAGCACTGGGGCATACAGGAGTCCAAGGTCATGGTACGACTCCTGGTAAAAAAACATGATGAGAGATTGCTGCAGGGCCAGTACCAGGGCTCCCAATGGAAGCCTGGGACCATCTCGCCCGTGATCTCACCAGTGCCACTGGTATCCCTCAGACTGGTGAGCAGGTCAAGCACCACTATGCCGACTTAAAGCGGAGAAAGAGGGAGGTCTTGGATGGGGGGATCAAAAAGCAAGGCAAAGGGGGCTTGTCCCAGCAGTGTGTAAGTTGTCATACCATTACTGTTTACTAAAGTCCAGCATGTGTCTGTGATGGATAGGTATGACTAAGTATGTCTCTATTTCCTTTGCAGCTGCAGCTGCAGCTGAATGAGCTGTGAATCAGGAAGCCTATGCAAGTAGGCTGCAA
>NC_056735.1:1394006967-1394011967 GCF_019279795.1 Protopterus annectens | reverse complement strand
CAAAAGCCATGCTGCAACCTATTCAAACCAGCTCAATCCCTGTAGTGGAGAGAGAGAGAGAGAGAGAGAGAGAGAGAGATAAAAAAACAAACAAGGAGATTTCCAAGTGGTACACAGAAGAGAGCACAATAATAAAACATGTATGTGAAACATGTCAGCATGTAATTGAATGTAGTACTTGGTCTGTAATAATAGGATAGATGATGTTGAAAGATTTATATGTGCCACCAAGACTTGCTGTAATGATGTCCTACTGAACAACAGCTATGGATATAGCATCTGGCCCTGTGGGCAGTGGGCCATACTTGTCAACTGTGCAGATCTGCATAGAATGACAAGATTTAAGCCATCATAGTGTTTCTTCTCTTCCTCCAAACATGTATATTAGTCTGGCAAATAGATGAATGTGGAAGTAATGAAGTCATGGTAGACACATGATTTTCAGACCCCACCACCTTCAGAATGGTCATGGTAATGTGAAATGTATCATGTACAAACTTCATAGGTTTGTAATAGCCATATCTACGATCTGTCCCTATATACCCCCCCTAATGTTAGGCTGTGTCCACATGTGATGCTCTGTTTCATAGCAAGGCAGAACAGTGCAGCTGTGGAGGAAGAAGGTGTCTGAATGCACTATATATATATATATATATATATATATATATATATATATATATATATATATATATATATATATATATATATATATATAGATATATATATATATATATATATATATATATATATACACACACACATATATATAGATATATACAGACACACACACATAAATATATATATATATATATATATATATATATATATATATATATATATATATATAGACATGTATGTCTACATATATACAAACACACACACATATAGATAGATAGACAGAGATAGATAGATAGATAGATAGATAGATAGATAGATAGATAGATAGATAGTAGATAGATAGATAGATAGATAGATAGATAGATAGATAGATAGATAGATAGATAGCGTACACTGCTGGAAACTCCTGGTGTTCTGGCTGCAGTGTGATTCTCAAACAATCTGGAAATATATCACTGATTGATAAGTATATTTCTTGGCATTTTAACCTATCAGAGTTCTGCATTGTCTTAATTTTGCATGACTGAATTATTTTATATATTTTCTGACACTGTTTTTTGTTTCTCATCTGTCCTTAAACTGCATTGTTTTCTGTTTCTCATCTGTCCTGAAACTGCATTGTTTTCTGTTTCTCATCTGTCCTGAAACTGCATTGTTTTCTGTTTCTCATCTGTCCTGAAACTGCTTCCCCCTATTCATCTGGTGACGTTTATAAAACTGGTCTAACAGCTTTTGTGTTATCTCATTGCTTCAAGGCTTGCTGATTTAAAAATGGTTTCTGTTTGTAAATTCCTGCATACACTGTGGAAACTCATGGTGTTCTGGCTGCAGTGTGATTCTCAAACAATCTGGAAATATATTGCTGATTGATAAGTATATTTATTGGCATTTTAACCTTTCAGAGTTCAGCATTGTCTTAATTTTGCCTGACTGAATTATTTTATATATTTTCTGGCATTGTTTTCTGTTTCTCATCTGTCCTGAAACTGTTCCCCCCCACCCTATTCTTGTGGTGGTGTTATAGTTGGCGGCTTTGCAGTTCCCCCCTACTGTAAATTTGATCTGGGGCACCCCTCCCAGCCTGGTGTACACTCTACTTAATACAGAGAGAGCATTTGAGAAGGCCAACCCACTTAGGTTCTTAACATTGAATTTTTCTTCTCCTCCTTCTTCCTCTTTCCTTGCACTTTACTAAAAAAATTGCACTTTATTTTGCTTTTGCCTCTACTTAAAAGTACTCAATTGTATTTATTCTGCTCCATTTATGACTGCTTGGTAGGAGCCTGATTAAATTGTAACTGTTAATCTAAGCCTTTTGGTTTAAGCACTTGGGCTTCAGACCAGTTGTTTTACATTAAGGTTTGTGGTCTGCACTGTTGTGGCAGGACAGGTAGCTTACATCCTTCTAAGTTGGGAATTGCTGATTGAAGGCTTGTTGTCTGTTATTCTAAAAGTATATTAGTTCTGGTTAAAGCACTTGGGCTTTAGGCCAGTTATTTTTCATTAAGAATGTTTCTGGTCTGCACTCTTGTGGGAGGAGAGGCTAGATTCTGCCTTTCTGAGCTGGGAATTTCTGGTTAAAGGCTTATTGTGCCTGCTTATTTGAACTGTTTCTTTCTGAAATTGGTGTGCCTTGGTTGCTGTAGCATAGACTGGATTCAAGCATCCTGAATCTAGTTTTGTTTGTATAGCTTGAGATCTAATCCAGGCCATCTCTTTTGGAGAAGGTTCCCTTGCACCCTAGTGGCAGGAGTGTGCAGTTAGAACTTGTCTGATTGAAGACTGCTGGAACAGGGCTCAGTTTTGAGTTTTTTTACTGGTTAATTGGGTAATTTGTTTAAATCAGTTTGCTCATTTTCTATTGTTATATAAAAAATGTACTTCATTCATCTGCTTTTACTGTATTTGTGCTTCTTCCTACTTTAGTACTTTATTTTGCTTTTGCTGCTTGTTCTTAAAAGTACTTAATTGCATTTATTCTGCTGCCATTATTACTGCTTGTTAGAAGCCTGATTAAATTGTAACTGTTATTCTAAACCTTTGGTTGAAGCACTTGGGCTTCAGACCAGTTGTTTTACATTTAGAAGATTTGTGGTCTGCACTGTTGTGGCAGGACAGGATTCTTACATCCTTCTAAGTTGGGAGTTGCTGATTGAAGGCTTAGTGTCTGTTATTCTAAAAGTGTATTAGTTCTGGTTTAAGCACTTGGGCTTTGGGCCAGTTATTTTACATTAAGAAGGTGTAGTCTGCCATTCTGAGCTGGGAGTTTCTGGTTAAAGGCTTATTGTGCCTGCTTATTTGAACTGTTTCTTTCTGAAATTGGTACGCCTTGTTCGCTATAGAATAGACTAAATTCAGACCTGCTGAATCTAGCTTTGTTTGTATAACTTGAGCACTAATCAGGACCATCTTTTTTTGGGGAAGGTTCCCCTGTACCCTAGTGGCAGGAGTGTGCAGTTAGAACTTGTCTGATTGAAGACTGTTGGAACTGGGCTCAGTTTTTAGCTTTTTATTGGTTAATTCGTTAATTTGTTGGAATCAGTTTGCTCATTTGCTACTGTTACACTAAAAAAAAATGCACTTTATGCATCGCCGCTTAGCTAGGGTTAAACTATTCCCGGCGCCATAAAGTCTGCTCTTCAAATTTTTCTTTAGAACTAGGAAGTTTTTAAGTTTTAGCACTAAAATCTGTTTCTTTGAGCTCAGCACTTGTTCAGAACTCATAGTAAGCACTAAATAAGCTAAAATGACTACAGCACTCAACTTTCCTCACTTGTCTAGAGGAAAACAGTTTTTAGTGCTTAATAAATAAGCACCTATCCAGGCATGTCTAAGGGTCAGCTTCTGGTGGTTTTTCCTGTCTACCTAATGAATCTGCACATCTTGGGGGCAATGCAGCAGTTGCCTCATGTACACAGACAACCCTCTCCTCCTACCACCCAACACTACAACCTGTGAGAGATGCACTTATATAGCCAAACTGGAAGCAAAGCTCTCTTCACCCAAGACTGGACTAGACAGTCAAGAGGAGAAGGTAAACACTTGCACCACACCACACTCATCACATAGTCCCTCAAAACCTACACCACCAAAACACCCACATAGAAACATGAAACACACACCTATATTTGTGGAGGCTCTCAATAAAAATCTGCTCAAGCAACAGAGACCTCCAAAGTAGAAACACAAGCAACCTCCACCCCCCCAACACAACCTAAATGACACATAGCCCACAAAATCAGTGTGCCACTCAACCACAGCCCATTAGGCTTAACAACATACCCAACACTCTAGTCATAGGTGACTCTATAGTCAGGCACACTGATGTTCCACTCACCAGGCTAAACAAGGAGAAAGTTGCTGTCAGCTGCCTGTCGGGTGCCAGGATCCACCACATAATGCACGCACTCAGGTCACTCCACAATAAGTACAAATATGACTCTGTCATTGTCCATGTTGGTGTGAATGACCTGAGATGTACCTCCCTGGACTACATGAAAAGAGACATGGAAGAGCTCTCTGATAGTGTAGCCCATGCAGGTATGACCCTAGCCCTGAGTAGCATCCTGCCATCACCTAGAATGATACCACAGTACAAGGACAAAATGATTGACTTCAACAATTGGCTAAGCTTCTGGTGTCATTCTAACGGGATCCAATATCTATCTGCTGGGATGACATGATCGACAGACCATGATGCTTTGCCAGAGACGGCCTGCACCTGTCACCCTTGGGATTCTGGATACTGGCTAAGGCTCTTGCCACCCCTATAGTGCCTTTTTTAGACAAGGTTCAAATGACAAATTCACCACCTTAACAGGTACAAGTAAGCAAAATCTGAGGGTAATGCTACTCAATGCTAGAAGTCTAAACCTCAAAATGCATTCACTCGAGGCACTCCTTAAAATGGAGAACATTGACATCTGTGCAGTGATGGAGACCTGGTTCAAGGCTCCAGAGAGCACACCTGTATTACCAGGCTATAATTCATATCACACCTTTTGGCCACCTAACCTGGACCGAAACACTAATGGCGGAGGCGTGTCCATATTCATTAAGGATATCCACACCTCCAGGCTAGTTGCTCAGCATAATACATCTGAAATTATCCAAGTGCAACTAACTCTGGGCAAGACCACAATCCAAATTGTAACTTGCTACAGATCCCCCACCATGCCCCAGGATTCCCACTCCTCATTTCTTGATACACTGGAAAATATTAGGGTACAACCCAACACCCTAATAATGGGCAATTTCAACTACCCCACCATTAACTGGGAAAACTACTCATGTACCAACTCTTTTGCTCAACGTTTTCTGGAATTCATATATTCCAGTGCCTTGGATCAACTTATCCACACCCCCACCAGGGGCAGCAATAT